>NC_138142.1:400000-405000 GCF_964188305.1 Podarcis bocagei | reverse complement strand
GGTTAGGGTTGCAGTTAGGGTTTAGGTTAGGGCTAGGGTTTGGGTTAGGGTTAGGGTTAGGGTTAGGGTTAGGGTTAGGGTTAGGGTTAGGGTTCGGGTTCGGGTTAGTGTTAGGGTTCGGGTTCGAGTTCGGGTTCGGGTTCGGGTTAGGTTAAGGGTTAGTGTTAGTCTTAGTGTTAGTGTTAGGGTTGGGGTTAGGGTTAGGGTTAGGGTTAGGGTTAGGGTTACGGTTAGGGTTAGGGTTAGGGTTAGGGTTAGGGTTAGGGTTAGGGTTAGGGTTAGAGTTACAGTTAGGGTTAGGGTTAGGGTTAGGGTTAGGGTTAGGGATATGTTTAGGGTTAGGGTTAGGGTTAGTTTTAGGGTTAGGGTTAGGGTTAGGGTTAGGGTGAGGGTTAGGGTTAGGGTTAGGGTTGGGGTTAGGGTTAGGGATAAGTTTACGGTTAGGGTTAGGCTTAGGTTTAGTGTTAGTGTTAGTGTTAGTATTAAGGTTAGGGTTAGGGTTAGGGTTAGGGTTAGGGTTAGGGTTAGGGTTAGAGTTAGAGTTAGAGTTAGGGTTAGGGTTAGGTTTAGGGTTAGGGTTAGGGTTAGGGTTAGGGATAAGTTTACGGTTAGGGTTAGGGTTAGGTTTAGTGTTAGTGTTAGTGTTAGTATTAAGGTTAGGGTTAGGGTTAGGGTTAGGGTTAGGGTTAGGGTTAGGGTTAGGGTTAGGGTGAGGGTGAGGGTGAGGGTTAGGGTTGGGGTTAAAGTTAGGGTTTAGGTTAGGGCTAGGGTTTGGGTTAGGGTTAGGGTTAGGGTTGGGGTTGGGGTAACAGTTAGGGTTATGGTTATGTTATGTATAGGGCTAGGTTTAGGGTTAGGGTTAGGGTAAGTGTTACGGTTAGGGTTAGGGTTAGGGTTAGGGTTAGGGTTAGGGTAAGGGTCAGGGTCGGGGTCAGGGTCAGGGTTAGGGTTAGGGTTAGGGTTAGGGTTAGGGTCAGTGTTGGGGTTAGGATTAGGGTTAGGGTTAGGGTTAGGGTTAGGGTTAGGGTTAGGTTTAGGGTTAGGGTTAGGGTTAGGGATAAGTTTACGGTTAGGGTTAGGGTTAGGGTTAGGTTTAGTGTTAGTGTTAGTGTTAGTGTTAGTATTAAGGTTAGGGTTAGGGTTAGGGTTAGGGTTAGGGTTAGGGTTAGGGTTAGGTTTAGGGTTAGGGTTAGGGTTAGGGTTACAGTTAGGGTTTAGGTTAGCGCTAGGGTTTGGGTTAGGGTTAGGTTAAGGGTTAGTGTTAGTGTTAGTGTTAGGGTTGGGGTTAGGGTTAGGGTTAGTGTGAGGGCTGCCTCACGTCTCAGCTCACAAAAGACCAACGCCAAGTTCTTCTTATATACAAGGATGTTTATTGTAGTTCATAGTAAGTTCCATAACCGAGGCGTGCAGCCCCCACGTCTGTTAACCTTAGACGGTAGAAGTCCCCTCTGAATCCGTCCCTCCCCTACAACAGTTTAAGAGGCTTACGCTGCTCCACCTCTTTCTCTCTTTCCTTTTCCGCAGGGTCCTTCTGCCCGCTGCGGTTCCGCTTCTTCGGGATTCTCCTGACGCCGAATCCTCAGACTGCTCTCCCCCCCTCCTGCGTGCTTTGGGCCCTGGCTCCTCCCCCGGGCTCCCTGTACTTCCGCGCGCCTCTACATTTGAACTTGGCGCGCCCACCCAACCTCTAACCTTCCTTTTGACAGTTATGCTACTCCCCTCACTGCCCTCCTCCCCTTCCGGGAGAATGGCTTCCTCTTAGCCCTCCTCCTTCCCTGCTGCCGGAGCTGTTTCCCCTGACACACTGGAACCTCCCCCCCCCTTCGCTGTGCTCTGGTGGGGAAGCCGGCCCTGATTCCCAGCTGCCGCTTTGGGGTCCCCTGCTGGCCCCCCGCTCCTGACATTCTCCCCCTGGGGCTCCCCTTGCCCTGACCACTGGCGCCCCCTTCTGGGAATCCTCTGATTCGCTGGAGTGACTCATGGAATCCCTTGCGTCATCGTCATCTTCTTCCTCGCTGTCCTGGGATTCCTCCCCATCGCTCTCCATCTCCTGCCTTCCCTGTGCCTCTGTCCCTGTACCCCTGACAGTTAGGGTTAGGGTTAGGGTTAGGGTTAGGGTTAGGGTTAAAGTTAAGGTTAAGGTTAGGGTTAGGGTTAGGGTTAGGGTTAGGGTTAGGGTTAGGGTTAAGGTTAAGGTTAAGGTTAGGGTTAGAATTAGGGTTAGGGTTAGGGTTAGGGTTAGGGTATGGGTTAGGGTTATGGTTAGGGTTAGGGTTATGGTTAAGGTTAAGGTTAGGGTTAGGGTTAGGGTTAGGGTTAGGGTTAGGGTTAGGGTTAGGGTTTAGGTTAGCGCTAGGGTTTGGGTTAGGGTTACGTTAAGGGTTAGTGTTAGTGTTTAGGTTGGGGTTAGGGTTAGGGTTAGGGTAAGTGTTAGGGTTAGGGTTAGGGTTAGGGTTAAGGTTAGGGTTAGGGTTAGGGTTAGGGTTAGGGTTAGGGTTAGGGTTAGGCTTACGCTTAGGCTTAGGCTTAGGCTTAGGCTTAGGCTTAGGCTTAGGCTTAGGGTTAGGGTTAGGGTTAGGGTTCCAGTTAGGGTTTAGGTTAGGGCTAGGGTTTGGGTTAGGGTTAGGGTTAGGGTTAGGGTTAGGGTTAGGGTTAGGGTTCGGGTTAGTGTTAGGGTTAGGGTTAGGGTTCGGGTTCGGGTTCGGGTTAGGTTAAGGGTTAGTGTTAGTCTTAGTGTTAGTGTTAGGGTTGGGGTTAGGGTTAGGGTTAGGGTTAGGGTTAGGGTTAGGGTTAGGGTTAGGGTTAGAGTTACAGTTAGGGTTAGGGTTAGGGTTAGGGTTAGGGTTAGGGTTAGGGTTAGGGTTAGGGATAAGTTTACGGTTAGGGTTAGGGTTAGTTTTAGGGTTAGGGTTAGGGTGAGGGTGAGGGTTAGGGTTAGGGTTAGGGTTAGGGTTGGGGTTAAAGTTAGGGTTTAGCTTAGGGCTAGGGTTCGGGTTAGGGTTTGGGTTAGGGTTAGGGTTAGGGTTAGGGTTAGGGTTAGAGTTAGGGTTAGGGTTAGGGTTAGGGATAAGTTAGGGTTAGGGTTAGGTTTAGTGTTAGTGTTAGTGTTAGTGTTAGTGTTAGTGTTAGTATTAATGTTAGGGTTAGGGTTAGGGTTAGGGTTAGGGTTAGGGTTAGGGTGAGGGTGAGGGTGAGGGTTAGGGTTAGGGTTGGGGTTAAAGTTAGGTTTTAGGTTAGGGCTAGGGTTTGGGTTAGGGTTAGGGTTAGGGTTAGGGTTGGGGTTGGGGTAACAGTTAGGGTTATGGTTATGTTATGGATAGGGCTAGGTTTAGGGTTAGGGTTAGGGTAAGTGTTACGGTTAGGGTTAGGGTTAGGGTTAGGGTTAGGGTTAGGATAAGGGTCAGGGTCGGGGTCAGGGCCAGGTTAGGGTTAGGGTTAGGGTTAGGGTTAGGGTCAGTGATGGGGTTAGGATTAGGGTTAGGGTTAGGGTGAGGGTTAGGGTTAGGGTTAGGGTTAGGGTTACAGTTAGGGTTTAGGTTAGCGCTAGGGTTTGGGTTAGGGTTAGGTTAAGGGTTAGTGTTAGTGTTAGTGTTAGTGTTAGGGTTGGGGTTAGGGTTGGGGTTAGGGTTAGTGTGAGGGCTGCCTCAGGTCTCAGCTCACAAAAGACCAACGCCAAGTTCTTCTTATATACAAGGATGTTTATTGTAGTTCATAGTAAGTTCCACAACCGAGGCGTGCAGCCCCCACGTCTGTTAACCTTAGACGGTAGAAGTCCCCTCTGAATCCGTCCCTCCCCTACACCAGTTTAAGAGGCTTACGCTGCTCCACCTCTTTCTCTCTTTCCTTTTCCGCAGGGTCCTTCTGCCCGCTGCGGTTCCGCTTCTTCGGGATTCTCCTGACGCCGAATCCTCAGACTGCTCTCCCCCCCTCCTGCGTGCTGTGGGCCCTGGCTCCTCCCCCGGGCTCCCTGTACTTCCGCGTGCCACTACATTTGAACTTGGCGCGCCCGCCCAACCTCTAACCTTCCTTTTGACAGTTATGCTACTCCCCTCACTGCCCTCCTCCCCTTCCGGGAGAATGGCTTCCTCTTAGCCCTCCTCCTTCGCTGCTGCCGGAGCTGTTTCCCGTGACACACTGGAACCTCCCCCCCCCCCTTCGATGCGCTCTGGTGGGGAAGCCGGCCCTGATTCCCAGCTGCCGCTTTGGGGTCCCCTGCTGGCCCCCCTCTCCTGACATTCTCCCCCTGGGGCTCCCCTTGCCCTGACCACTGGCGCCCCCTTCTGGGAATCCTCTGATTCGCTGGAGTGACTCACGGAATCCCTTGCGTCATCGTCATCTTCTTCCTCGCTGTCCTGGGATTCCTCCCCATCGCTCTCCATCTCCTGCCTTCCCTGTGCCTCTGTCCCTGTACCCCTGACAGTTAGGGTTAGGGTTAGGGTTAGGGTTAGGGTTAGGGTTAGGGTTAGGGTTAGGGTTAGGGTTAGGGTTAAGGTTAAGGTTAGGGTTAGGGTTAGGGTTAGGGTTAAGGTTAAGGTTAAGGTTAGGGTTAGGGTTAGGGTTAGGGTTAGGGTTAGGGTTAGGGTTAGGGTTAGGGTTAGGGTTAGCGTTAGGGTTAGGGTTAGGGTTAGGGTTAGGGTATGGGTTAGGGTTAAGGTTAGGGTTAGGGTTAGGGTTAGGGTTAGGGTTATGGTTAAGGTTAAGGTTAGGGTTAGGGTTAGGGTTAGGGTTAGGGTTAGGGTTAGGGTTAGGGTTAGGGTTAGGGTTAGGGTTAGGGTTTAGGTTAGCGCTAGGGTTTGGGTTAGGGTTACGTTAAGGGTTAGTGTTAGTGTTTAGGTTGGGGTTAGGGTTAGGGTTAGGGTTAGGGTTAGGGTTAGGGTTAAGGTTAAGGTTAGGGTTAGGGTTAGGGTTAGGGTTAGGGTTAGGGTTAGGGTTAGGGTTAGGGTTAGGGTTAGGGTTAGGGTTATGGTTAGGGTTGCAGTTAGGGTTTAGGTTAGGGCTAG
>NC_138142.1:375000-395000 GCF_964188305.1 Podarcis bocagei | reverse complement strand
GGGTTAGGGTTAGGGTTAGGGTTAGAGTTAGGGTTAGGTTTAGGGTTAGGGTTAGGGTTAGGGTTAGGGTTAGGGTTAGGGATAAGTTTACGGTTAGGGTTAGGGTTAGGGTTAGGGTTAGGGTTAAGATTAAGGTTAAGGTTAGGGTTAGGGTTAGGGTTAGGGTTAGGGTTAGGGTTAGGGTTAGGGTTAGGGTTAGGGTTAGGCTTAGGATTAGGGTTAGGGTTAGGGTTAGGGTTAGAGTTACAGTTAGGGTTAGGGTTAGGGTTGGGGTTGGGGTTGGGGTTGGGGTAACAGTTAGGGTTATGGTTATGTTATGGATAGGGCTAGGTTTAGGGTTAGGGTTAGGGTTAGGGTTAGGGTTAGGGTTAGGGTTAGGGTAAGGGTCAGGGTCGGGGTCAGGGTCAGGGTTAGGGTTAGGGTTAGGGTTAGGGTTAGGGTTAGGGTTAGGGTTAGGGTCAGTGTTGGGGTTAGGGTTAGGGTTAGGGTTAGGGTTAGGGTTAGGGTTACAGTTAGGGTTTAGGTTAGCGCTAGGGTTTGGGTTAGGGTTAGGTTAAGGGTTAGTGTTAGTGTTAGGGTTGGGGTTAGGGTTAGGGTTAGTGTGAGGGCTGCCTCACGTCTCAGCTCACAAAAGACCAACGCCAAGTTCTTCTTATATACAAGGATGTTTGTTGTAGTTCATAGTAAGTTCCACAACCGAGGCGTGCAGCCCCCACGTCTGTTAACCTTAGACGGTAGAAGTCCCCTCTGAATCCGTCCCTCCCCTACACCAGTTTAAGAGGCTTACGCTGCTCCACCTCTTTCTCTCTTTCCTTTTCCGCAGGGTCCTTCTGCCCGCTGCGGTTCCGCTTCTTCGGGATTCTCCTGACGCCGAATCCTCAGACTGCTCTCCCCCCCTCCTGCGTGCTTTGGGCCTTGGCTCCTCCCCCGGGCTCCCTGTACTTCCGCGCGCCTCTACATTTGAACTTGGCGCGCCCGCCCAACCTCTAACCTTCCTTTTGACAGTTATGCTACTCCCCTCACTGCCCTCCTCCCCTTCCGGGAGAATGGCTTCCTCTTAGCCCTCCTCCTTCGCTGCTGCCGGAGCTGTTTCCCCTGACACACTGGAACCTCCCCCCCCCTTCGCTGCGCTCTGGTGGGGAAGCCGGCCCTGATTCCCAGCTGCCGCTTATGGTCCCCTGCTGGCCCCCCGCTCCTGACATTCTCCCCCTGGGGCTCCCCTTGCCCTGACCACTGGCGCCCCCTTCTGGGAATCCTCTGATTCGCTGGAGTGACTCATGGAATCCCTTGCGTCATCGTCATCTTCTTCCTCGCTGTCCTGGGATTCCTCCCCATCGCTCTCCATCTCCTGCCTTCCCTGTGCCTCTGTCCCTGTACCCCTGACAGTTAGGGTTAGGGTTAAAGTTAAGGTTAAGGTTAGGGTTAGGGTTAGGGTTAGGGTTAGGGTTAGGGTTAGGGTTAGGGTTAGGGTTAGGGTTAGGGTTAAGATTAAGGTTAAGGTTAAGGTTAGGGTTAGGGTTATGGTTAGGGTTAGGGTTAGGGTTAGGGTTAAGGTTAAGGTTAGGGTTAGGGTTAGGGTTAGGGTTAGGGTTAGGGTTAGGGTTAGAGTTAGGCTTAGGCTTAGGCTTAGGCTTAGGCTTAGGCTTAGGCTAAGGTTTAGCTTTAGGCTTAGGGTTAGGGTTAGGGTTAGGGTTAGGGTTAATTATAATAATAATAATAAATTTTATTTATATCCCGCCCTCCCCAGCCGAAGCCGGGCTCAGGGCAGCTAACAACACTAAAATAGTGCAACATTATAAAAACATCAAAGAATTAATTAAAATCAAAATTGATGGCAACCGTAAACTAAAGTATTGTAAAGATTGCCAAAGGAGGGAGTCAGGCTGTGCCCGGACCAAAGGCCTGGTGGAACAGCTCTGTCTTGCAGGCCCTGCAGAAAGATGTCAAGTCCTGGAGGGCCCTTGTCTCTTGTGACAGAGCGTTCCACCAGGTTGGAGCCGCAGCCGAAAAAGCCCTGGCTCTAGTTGAGGCCAGCCTAACCTCTCTGAGGCCTGGGACCTTCAAGATGTTTTTATTTGAAGACCGTAAGTTCCTCTTTGGGGCATACCAGGAGAGGCGGTCCCGTAGATACGAGGGTCCTAGGCCGTATAGGGCTTTGAAGGTTAAAACCAGCACCTTAAACCTGATCCTGTACTCCACCGGGAGCCAGTGCAGCTGGTATAGCACCGGATGAATGTGATCCCGCAGCGAAGACCCCGTAAGGAGTCTCGCTGCGGCATTCTGCACCCGCTGGAGTTTCTGGGTCAGTCTCAGGAGCAGCCCCACGTAGAGCGAGTTACAATAATCCAGTCTGGAGGTGACCGTCGCGTGGATCACAGTGGCTAGGTCAGGGCGAGAGAGGTAAGGAGCCAACTGCTTAGCTTGGCGGAGATGAAAAAATGCCGCCTTTGTTATAGCTGCAATCTGCGCCTCCATGGAGAGGGAGGTATCGAAGATTACACCCAAACTCTTAACGGACGGTGCTGGCACTAATTGCACCCCCGCAAGAGATGGGAGTTGCCCCCTCAATCCCATATCGTCCCGTCCCAGCCAGAGGACCT
The DNA here is from genome assembly GCF_964188305.1 of Podarcis bocagei. Taxonomy (NCBI): domain Eukaryota; kingdom Metazoa; phylum Chordata; class Lepidosauria; order Squamata; family Lacertidae; genus Podarcis; species Podarcis bocagei. Next base: position 392,400 of record NC_138142.1, on the reverse strand, counting down.
CTGTCTTCAAAGGATTTAACTTCAACCGGCTCCTACGTAACCATCCAGCCACAGCTTCCAAGCATCTGATCAGTGTGTCTGGGGCCGAGTCAGGATGGCCATCCATCAACAGATAGAGTTGGGTGTTGTCAGGGCTGCCTCAGGTCTCAGCTCACAAAAGACCAACGCCAGGTTCTTCTTATATACAAGGATGTTTATTGCAGTTCATTAATGGTTCCACAACCGAGGCGCGCAGCCCCGCGTCTCTTAGCCTAGACATTTGAAGTCCCCTCTGAATCGGTCCCGCCCCTACACCAGCTTAAGAGGCTTGTGCTAGTCCACCTCTTCCTGTCTTTCCTTTTCCGCAGGGTCTTTCTGCCCCCCTGGGTTCCTTCCCTCCTGCTCTCTCCTGAAGCGGATTCCTCAGATGCCTGTTCCCCCCTCCTTCGTGCTTTGGGGCCAGGCTCCTCCTCCGGGCTCTCTCCATTTCCGCGCGCCTCCACATTTGAACTTGGCGCGCGTTCGCTACCCCTGACCTTCCTCTTGACACTTACACTACTCCCTGTACTACTCTCCGCCTCTTCCGGCAGGACGTCCTGCCCCGATCTCCTTCCCCTGTCTCCTTCCTGCTCCGCTCCGTGTGTCACACTGGGAACTCCACTCTCTTCACTTCGTTCCTGCTGGGAAGCCGGCCCCGATCTCCCACTCCCACTCGGGGTTTCCCTGCTGCTTCCCTGCTCCTGGCAGGTCCCCCCTGTGACCCCCCTTGGCCTGACTAGGGGCGCCCCCTTCTGGGAATCCTCCGATTCACTTGAGAGACTCATGGAAGACCTCAAGTCATTGTCATCCTCTTCCTCACTGTCCTGGGATTCTTCCCCATCGCTCTCCATCTCCCCCCTCACCTGTGCCTCTGTCTCTGAACCCCTGACAGGTGTCATCAGCATACTGATGGCAGCCCAGCCCAAAACTCCGGACAAGCTGGGCGAGGGGGCGCATAAAGCATCAGGGAGAGTATCGCACCCTGGGGCACTCCACACACCAAGGAGTGGCAGGATGACAGTTCCCCCCCAAGCGCCACCCTCTGTCCCCGACCAGAGAGAAACGAGCGCAGCCATTGAAGGACTGTGCCCTGGATCCCCACGTCGGCAAGGCGGTGGTCCAGGAGTTCGTGATCGACCATGTCGAAGGCTGCTGACAGGTCTAGAAGAATCAGCAGCCCCGACCCGCCTCGATCCAGCTGCCTGCGGAGATCATCTGTTAGGGCGACCAGAGCCGTCTCGGTCCCATGACCAGCGCGGAAGCCGGACTGGAATGGATCCAGAGCCGATGTTTCATCCAGGAACCTACCAAGCTGTTCAGCAACCGCTCTCTCAATCACTTTACCCAGGAATGGAAGATTCGAAACTGGGCGGTAATTGGATAGATCTAAGGGATCTAATGATGTTTTCTTTAAGAGCGGACGCACCACTGCCTCCTTCAGTTCCCCTGGGAATGTCCCGGTGCCAAGAGACAGATTGATGATATCCCCCAGGGGGGCCCGCACCTCGTCTGGACACACTCTAATCAGCCAAGACGGGCACGGGTCCAGAGGACAAGTGGTGGGCTTTCCAGCTCGGAGGAGTCTGTCCACATCGGCTGGGGATATCCAGTCAAAGTGGTCCAATACTGGACCCGAGGACAGTCGAGGGGCCTACAGTTCCTTTATTGTATCCAAGTTGGCAGGGAGGTCATGGCGGAGCGACAGGACCTTCTCCGCAAAAAAGCTCGCAAATGCCTCACAGCTGTGTGTCAAATTATTATTTAAATTTGGCTGTCCTTCGAGGGACGTTAAAGACCGAATTACACTAAATAATTGTGCCGGGCGAGAGCTAGCGGATGCAATGGAGGCCGAGAAGTAGGACTTCTTAGCGGCCTTCACTGCCATCTCGTAGGTTTTCATAAAAACTCTATAAGATGTTCTTGAGGCTCCGTCACGGGCACCCCGCCATATTCGCTCTAGCCGTCTGAGGTCCCGCTTCATTTTCCGGAGCTCCTCAGTAAACCAGGGAGCCCGGTTTTTGCGGGGTCGCAGAGGGCGCTTAGGTGCGATCTCATCGATGGCTGCCAGGAGCTGGGTATTCCAGCCCTCAACAAGCTCAGTCAATGAGTCGCCAGGGGGAGAAAGGTCCCGCAAGGCTTGACGGAACCTATCAGGGTCCATCAGCCTCCGCGGGCGAGCCCAAATCGGCTCGCCACCTAAGCAGGGTGGGGGTGGAACATCAATCCTGGCTTTCAGAGCATAGTGATCAGACCATGGCACCTTGATCGAAGGAAACATGATCACATCTATACCGACACCAAAGATCAAATCCAGCGTGTGGCCTGCTTGATGTGTGGGGCCCAAAACAAACTGGGAGAGCCCTAGTGTCGCCATGGAAGACACCAGGTCCAGAGCCTGTGAGGAGGGAGTGGCATCGGCATGGATGTTGAAGTCCCCCAATACCAATAGGTTAGGGAACTCCAAGGCCCAGCCGGCCACCGCCTCCAGCAGGCCTGACAGGGTGGCTGCTGGTGCGCTAGGTGGCCGGTACACCAGCCAGACAGCCAAGCTCACCTCGGAGCCCCACACTAGGCCAACACATTCAATGCCGGGGATCGATGGCGGTGGTAGAGCCCTGAAAGAACAATCTTCCCGGATTAATAATGCCACCCCTCCCCCCCGGCCCACAGTCCGTGACTGGTGGAGGACGGAAAAACCCGGGGGCACCATCTCTCGTAAGGTAACAGTATCCCCTTCGCGCACCCAGGTCTCCGTCACACAAGCCAGGTCGACCCCCTGCGAGATGATGAAATCTCACAGGGTGGCGGTTTTGTTGCCTATAGACCTGGCATTGCACAACACCAGTGACGGAGGTGAGTAATCCTTGCTCACCCTACCCTCGTCTCTTGGGATGGGGCGCAGATTGGAAGGGGTACGAGCATATCCGTTAGGGTTAGGGTAAGGGTTAGGGTTACAGTTAGGATTTAGGTTAGGGCTAGGGTTTGGGTTTGGGTTAGGGTTAGGGTTAGGGTTAGGGTTAGGGTTAGGGTTAGGGTTAGGGTTAGGGTTAGGGTTAGGGTTCGGGTTCGGGTTCAGGTTCGGGTTAGGTTAAGGGTTAGTGTTAGTGTCAGGGCTGCCTCAGGTCTCAGCTCACAAAAGACCAACGCCAAGTTCTTCTTATATACAAGGATGTTTATTGCAGTTCATTATTGGTTCCACAACCCAGGCGCGCAGCCCCGTGTCTGTTTGCCTTAGACCGTTGAAGTCCCTTCTGAGTCGGTCCCTCCCCTACACCAGCTTAAGATGCTTGCTTTGCTCCACCTCCTCCTGTCTTTCCTTTTGCGCAGGGTCTTTCTGCCCTCTGGAGTTCTGCCCCTCCTGGATTCCTCTGACGCTGAATCTCCCGATGGCTCTCCCTCCCTCCTGCGGGCTTTGGGACCTGGCTCCTCCCCCGGGCTCTCCGTTTCCCCGCACGCTTGCACATTTCAACTTGGCGCGCGCCCAGCCTCCAACCTTTCTCCTGACGGTAACGTCACTCCTCTCACTGCTCCCCTCCCCTTCTGGAAGAGTGGCTTGTTCTGACCTCTCCTCCGTTCCAGCCAACGGAGCTGCTTCTCGTGACACACTGGAACTCCACCCCCCTTCGCTACTGTCAGAGCTGCTTCAAGATCCTAGCTCACAGAGGATCACGCTAGCCAGCGGTCATTAAGTAAAAGTCTTTATTGAATTACAGTTTCCATTCTCACGCTGCTGTCTGCAACTCTACGTCTACTAGCTAGATCGGCGAGGCTCCGTCTGAGTCTCCGCCCCGTGCGCACCAACTTAATATCCTAGCCTTGCTCCACCTTTTCCTCCTGACTGTCCTCCTCTGGGTCCCTCTACCCCCCGGGGCTTCTTCCTTCCGGGATTCTTCTGACGCTGACCCGGACCCTTCTGCCTCCTTGCGCCGGGCTTTAGGACCTGGTTCCCTTTCGGGGCTGCTCACTGCGCCGCCTTCCTCTGCATTTGAACTTGGCGCGCGCGCCCAACCTTCCACTTTCCTCTTAACCGTTTCTTCGCTCCCCGATGGAGGTGTGGCCACTCCTGACTCATGCCCTCCCTCCTGTGGTGAGCTGCCAGCGCTTCCCTCCTGGCTCCTTTCCTCTTCCCTACTTCCTGGCGGTGACGCTGGTCCCGATTTCCAGCTGCTCCCCCCTGAGTCTCCTCTGGCTCTATCTTCCTGGGGTGCCTCTCTAGATTCCCCCCTTGCCCTGGCCACTGGTGCTCCTTTCTGTGAATCCTCTGATTCACTGGAAAGACTGGGAGATCTCGGGTCGTCGTCATCACTCATCCTTTCCTCTGTCTCCTCCCCTTCGCTCTCTGTTTCCTCCCTTGCCCGTGCCTCTGCACCTAAACCCCTGACATCCATCCCCCCCTCGAAGCCCCCCAGTCCCCCCTCCCCTCCTTCCGGTGCTGGAGCTGGGGGCTGCTGTTGCAAAGGGACGAACGTCGGATATCGGTCGCTTCCCGTGGCAGGCCTCCATCGGAACTCTTCCGGGTCTTCCTCCCTGCTCTCGTTGACGACAGTCACCTCCTCTTCCATCTCTGTGCCGCCGTGCTCGAAACCAGGGTCGTCCCCGAAAATGTCCATGTCCGTCTCTCCCGCACTTCCTCCAGGCGGCGTTGCTCGGCCGGAACAGTCCAGCCACTTCCTGCGGAACTGCTCCTCCGGCCTATCGTCCCACCAATACGAGGGTTCTGAGACAGATCCCGAGGGTGACTCCTCCGGGGAACGGACGTCTCGTGTCGGTTCCTCGTCCGAGTCGAACCCCCTGAACGTGCTGTCCGAAAGCGTGGGCGTGAAAAGCCAGTCGTCGAAAAAGTCCGCTGGCATAGGTCTATGTGGGAAGAGGGCATGAAACTCGTCTTTGAGCAGAGGTTCGTCTAAAGCGTAGCCCGGCACCCAGCTGTTCGCACTGGCCGGGGTGCCCTCCCTGGCGAGAAAGTATTCTACTCCCTCTTCCCCCCATCTGGAGTCCAAAATCTCCGTGACTTCGTTGATGCGCTCCTCCTGTGCCACTCCCGCGTGCCCCTTTCCTTCTCTGAGCGGACTCGGCGCCGTTCCGGGTTCCTGGAACCTGTGCGGTGCCTTGTAGGGAGTGAGCACCGATCTGTGGAACACCGGATGCATTCTGGAACCCTCCGGAAGCGCCAGCCTGAAAGCCACCGGGTTGACCTGCTCTTCGACTTGGTAGGGCCCCAGTTGTTTATGCCCTAGTTTCTTCTTGGCCAACGACCTGGCCGGCACTGCGTGGGCTGCTAACCAGACCCAGTCTCCCACGTGGAGCTCTTCGCCAACCCTTCTGTGTTTGTCCGCTTGTACCTTGTATGCGTGTTTAGCCAGCTCCAGGTGGCGCCGCAGCTGATCGTGGACTTCCTGCAGCTCCGACGCGAACGCATCTGCTGACTGCGGCTCCCCTTCTCCCCTGCATTCCAGTCCCGGGAAGGTTCTAGGGTGCCGCCCGTTGTTGGCGAAGAACGGCGTGACGCCCGTGGATACGTGCTTCGTGTTGTTGTAGGCAAACTCTGCAAGCGGCAGGTAATCCACCCACGTCGCAGGCTGTTGGTTCGCATAACATCTCAGGTACTGCTGCATGATGGCATTGGCTCGCTCCGCTTGCCCGTTGGTCTGCGGGTGTCTCGCCGACGCCAGATTGATCTTGACGTTTAGGAAGCCCATCAGCTTCTGCCAGAAGTTCGAGATGAACTGCCGCCCGCGGTCGGACAGAATAGACCGTGGCAGACCGTGAACCTTGAACACGTGGTCTATGAACAGTTTGGCGGTTTGCTCTGCCGTGGCCACCTTAGCACACGGAATGAAATGCGCCATCTTGGAGAACAGGTCCACCACCACCAACACTGCCGTCTTGCCCCTTGAGCTGGGCAGATCCGTGACAAAGTCCAGAGCCACCCTTTCCCAAGGTTCGACCGGAGTTTGCAGCGGCTCCAACAGTCCAGCCGGCGGTTTGTGCACCGTCTTTGCCCTCTGGCAAGTGTCACACCTCGCCACGTAGTCTGCGACCTCCCCTCTCATTCCAGGCCACCAGAAATCCCTGGCTACTAATTCCACCGTCTTCTCCTTGCCAAAGTGCCCGGCCGTGGGTGCGTCGTGCAGCTGCTGTAGCACCTTGGCTCGAAGTTCGTCACCCGGCACGTAGATGGCCCCTTTACGGATGAGCAATCCATCTCGTAGCTGGAAACCGTCGGCCGCTGCCTTGCCCCCTCGCACCTCTGCCATCTTCGTTTGTGCGAAGGAGTCCCCCTGCAACGCTCGCCGCACCGCCTCTAGGTCCACGGTCGCCGCGGCGCACGCCCACACTGTCGGTGCAAAGATGTGCATGGCGGCCGCTGGTGTTGCGTCCTCCAGATACTGTGGCTTGCGGGAGAGAGCGTCTGCCATGATGTTGGTGTCCCCCGGGACATACTCTATTCGGAAGTCGAAGTCCACAAAGAACTCAGCCCAACGTATCTGCCTCTGGTTCAGGAACTGTGCCGTGCGCCAGTGTTCCAGATTCTTGTGGTCCGTGCAAACCTGCACCGTGTGCTTGGCGCCGATCAGAAAGTGCCTCCACGCCTTGAACGCTGCATGAATGGCCAGCAACTCCCTGTCCCATATGGTGTAGTTCTGCTCGGACTTGCTGAGCTTCCTGGAGTAAAACGCTCCCGGCCGCCACACGCCCTGCTGGTCCTTCTGCAGCAGGACCGCCCCCACTGCTCTGTCCGAAGCGTCTGTCTCCACCCTCATCGGCATGCTGGGGTTGACATGAAGCAGCTGCTCTTCCGACGCGAAGAGACGCTTGAGGGCCTGAAAGGACTGCTCCGCCTGCTCTGTCCAGATGAACTTCTTCTTCTTGGAGCTAAGGGTGTCAGTGATGGCCGCCGTCTGCATCGCGAAGCCCTTGATAAACTTGCGATAGAAGTTCGCAAAGCCGACAAACCGTTGGACCTCCTTCCGGTTGCGTGGGCTCTTCCAATCCAACACTGCTCGAACCTTGGCGCTGTCCATGGCGAGCCCCTTGTCAGACAGCTTGTAGCCCAGAAAATCCACCTCCGGCACGTCAAATTGGCACTTCTCCAGCTTGGCGTAGAGCCTGTGTTGCTTTAGCCTGCCCAGCACTTCCTTGACGTGCTTGTCATGTTCTTGCTGCGACTCCGAAAAGATCAGGATGTCATCCAAGAAACAGACGCACGTCTTGTAGAGAAGTCCCGCCAACACGTGATGCATAAATGCTTGAAAAACGTGAGCGCCATTTTGCAGTCCAAAAGGCATAACTCTGTATTCGTAGGTACCCAGTGGCGTGAACATGGCTGTCTTCCACTCATCACCCTCCCGCATGCGAATGAGGTTGTACGCCCCCCGCAGGTCCAACTTGGTGAACACCTTTCCCTTCCGTACCTTCGCCAGGAGGTCGTCGATGCGGGGCATGGGGAAGTCCGACGGCTTGGTCACACTGTTCAAAATCCTGTAATCCACTACGAGTCTTTTTTGGGGCGTGTCTCGCTTCTTAACAAAGAATACAGGACTGCCCCCCGCTGCCTTTGACTCTCGGATGAAACCGCGCTCCAAATTATGATCGATGAAGTCTTTGAGTTCCTGCAGTTCGTCCTCAGACATGGAATACAGCTTCCCTTTAGGCAGCGCCGCCCCCGGCAGCAGGTCAATTTTGCAGTCATATGGTCTGTGAGGGGGTAGCCTGTCCGCCTCCTTCTCGCAGAAAACTTCCAGAAATTCTGCGTACTTGTGGGGAATCGCTTGCAGCGTGCCTAGCAGCAGCTGTGACTCCTCTTCCTCTCCTTCCTGCCTGGGTACGATGCAGTGTTCAGCACAAAAGGAAGAGCCGAAAACCAGCTGCCTCTGGAACCAAGCCATCGTTGGGCTGTGCTTGTCCAGCCAACTCATGCCCAATACAATGGGCGTGTCAGACAGTTGAGTGACGTTGAAGCTGATGACTTCCCTGTGATTTCCAAGTCGCATCACCATTGGTGGCGTCTGCTTCACCACTTGCCCCCCTAGCAGCTCCCTGCCATCCACAGTGACAACCTGCAGGGGCAGTGTGGCCGGCAGCAACTGCACAGCGTGCCTGTCGACAAATTCCTGCCCTATAAAGTCCGCGTTGCTGCCGGAGTCGATGGTGATTGGCACGTCCATGGTGATTCCAGTGGGTAGCTGGAGAGATGCTGTGAGCCTCACTACTGGTTTGGGCGGGAGGGGGTTCACTGGCTGTAAAATCTCTGGGGACTGCGTCACTAACACGTCTGGCTGGGCCCCAGTGCCTCTTCCTCCAGCCAGACATCGTCGTTTCCCTGCTGTGGTCCTCCCTGCTGCGTTGCTGCAGTCACCATTGCTGAGGCTGCAGTAAGCTTGTGGGGCCTCTGGGGACACTCTTTCGCCATATGCCCTGGCTGCTCACAGACGTAACACTTCCTGGTCCCTCTAGGAGGCTTCGCCGTCACTGCTGCCGGTGCTAGGGCTCTGGTTGCTGACTGAGCCCTTGCACCTCCAACCTCCATAGGTTCGGCTCCTCCTCCTGGCGGAGGCGTGGATTGCGCCCGTGCTGCTTCTCTGGGAAAGAAGGAGGGGCCCCCGGCTGGTTCGCGCCCTCCACGTCCTTCGTCCTTGCTCCACGGACGTCCTTCCAGCCTCACCCCCACAGCCAGTGCCCTCTGAACGACCTCCTGGGTGGTTCGGGGTCTCTCCCCCCTCGCTATCTCATCTTTAATCGAGTTGTGCAGTCCCTCCCAAAAGAGGTCTCTTACAGGAGCCGAATCTCTGTCCCATTCCAGGGCGCTGACCAAGGCGAAAAAGCGGGCATGATACTGTCTGACGCTGGCCCTCCCTTGTCTCAGCCCATGCACCTCCTTCCGTGCAAGATCAATGTCAATACTTGATAAGAAACACCCATCCATCGCTTTAATAAAGGCATCCGCATTCTGGAGCGCCGGATCGTTATCTCTCCATAAATTGCGCAACCATGCTTTCGCCTCCCCATGCAGATGGGACATGATGAACCCCACTCTCTCCTGTTCATCTCTAAAGTCTTTATGCAACAGTTGCAGTGCGCACAGTACGTCGGCTCTAAAGTTGGGATACTGTTGCAGGTTCCCATGGAAGTGAGAGAGCAGTCCGCCTGTCCGTCTCGCCAACCCAATTCCCTCCTGCCGGGGTGTTTGCTTTGCCAGTACGTCTAACCTGACCTGGAGATCCCTGCAGGCGGCAGCTGCCTCATCCTCTCTCTTCCTGGATGCGAGAACCTCGGCGTTCAGTTGTGCCACTGCTTTTCTGAGGTCCTCTATCTGCTGCTCAGCCGTCATGTCTCCTGCCGTTCGTGAGCTCGCTAGTGGGCGCCTGTTTCTCTCCCCTCCTCGAGGCTGCAGATGCCCACAATGTGGAGACGGAGCCTACTGTCAGAGCTGCTTCAAGATCCTAGCTCACAGAGGATCACGCTAGCCAGCGGTCATTAAGTAAAAGTCTTTATTGAATTACAGTTTCCATTCTCACGCTGCTGTCTGCAACTCTACGTCTACTAGCTAGATCGGCGAGGCTCCGTCTGAGTCTCCGCCCCGTGCGCACCAACTTAATATCCTAGCCTTGCTCCACCTTTTCCTCCTGACTGTCCTCCTCTGGGTCCCTCTACCCCCCGGGGCTTCTTCCTTCCGGGATTCTTCTGACGCTGACCCGGACCCTTCTGCCTCCTTGCGCCGGGCTTTAGGACCTGGTTCCCTTTCGGGGCTGCTCACTGCGCCGCCTTCCTCTGCATTTGAACTTGGCGCGCGCGCCCAACCTTCCACTTTCCTCTTAACCGTTTCTTCGCTCCCCGATGGAGGTGTGGCCACTCCTGACTCCTGCCCTCCCTCCTGTGGTGAGCTGCCAGCGCTTCCCTCCTGGCTCCTTTCCTCTTCCCTACTTCCTGGCGGTGACGCTGGTCCCGATTTCCAGCTGCTCCCCCCTGAGTCTCCTCTGGCTCTATCTTCCTGGGGTGCCTCTCTAGATTCCCCCCTTGCCCTGGCCACTGGTGCTCCTTTCTGTGAATCCTCTGATTCACTGGAAAGACTGGGAGATCTCGGGTCGTCGTCATCACTCATCCTTTCCTCTGTCTCCTCCCCTTCGCTCTCTGTTTCCTCCCTTGCCCGTGCCTCTGCACCTAAACCCCTGACATGTGCCATCTTGGAGAACAAGTCCACCACCACCAGCACGGCCGTCTTGCCCCTCGAGCTGGGCAGATCCGTGACAAAGTCCAGGGCCACCCTCTCCCATGGTTCGACCGGAGTTTGCAGCGGTTCCAACAGTCCGGCCGGCGGTCTGTGCACTGGTTTGGCCCTCTGGCAGGTGTCACACCTCGCCACGTAGTCCGCGACCTCCCCTCTCATTCCGGGCCACCAGAAGTCCCTGGCGACTAATTCCACCGTCTTCTCCTTGCCAAAGTGCCCGGCAGTGGGCGCGTCGTGCAGCTGCTGCAGTACCTTGGCGCGAAGTTTGTCTCCCGGCACGTAGATGGCCCCTTTACGGATGAGCAATCCATCTCTCAGCTGGAACTCGTTGGTCGCTGCCGTGCCCCTTTGCACCTCTGCCATCTTTGCTTGCACGAAGGAGTCATCCTGCAACGCTCGTCGCACCGCCTCCAGGTCCACTGTTGCCGCAGCGCACGCCCACACTGTTGGTGCGAAGATGTGCATGGCGGCCGCTGGCGTGGCGTCCTCCAGATACTGTGGCTTACGGGAGAGAGCGTCTGCCATGATGTTGGTGTCCCCCGGGACATACTCTATTCGGAAGTCGAAGTTCGCAAAGAACTCAGCCCAACGTATCTGCCTCTGGTTCAGGAACTGTGCCGTGCGCCAGTGCTCCAGATTCTTGTGGTCCGTGCAGACCCGCACTGTGTGCTTGGCGCCGATCAGGAAGTGCCTCCACGCTTTGAACGCTGCATGAATGGCCAGCAACTCCCTGTCCCAGATGGTGTAGTTCTGTTCGGACTTGCTGAGCTTCCTGGAGTAAAACGCTCCCGGACGCCAAACCCCCTGCGGGTCTTTCTGCAGCAGGACTGCTCCCACGGCTCTGTCCGAGGCGTCTGTCTCGACCCTCATCGGCCTGCTGGGGTCGACATGCAGCAGCTGCTCTTCCGACGCGAAGAGACGTTTGAGTGCCTGAAAGGACTGCTCCGCCTGCTCTGCCCAGATGAACTTCTTTTTCTTGGAGCTAAGCGTGTCCGTGATGGCCGCTGTCTGCATAGCGAAGCCTTTCATAAACTTGCGATAGAAGTTCGCGAAGCCGACAAACCGTTGGACCTCCTTCCGGTTGCGTGGGCTTTTCCAATCCAACACCGCTCGAACCTTGGCGCTGTCCATGGCGAGCCCCTTGTCAGACAGCTTGTAGCCCAGAAAATCCACCTCCGTCACGTCGAATTGGCACTTCTCCAGCTTGGCGTAGAGCCTATGCTGCTGCAGCCTGCTCAGCACTTCCTTGACGTGTCTGTCATGCTCCTGCTGCGATTCCGAAAAGATCAGGATGTCATCTAAGAAACAGACGCACGTCTTGTAGAGGAGCCCCGCCAACACGTGATGCATGAACGCTTGAAAAACGTGGGAGCCATTTTGCAATCCAAAAGGCATAACTCTATATTCGTAGGTGCCCAGTGGCGTGAACATGGCTATCTTCCACTCATCTCCTTCCCGCATGCGAATGAGGTTGTACGCCCCTCGCAGGTCTAACTTGGTGAACACGCTGCCCTTCCGTACCTTTGCGAGGAGGTCGTCGATTCGGGGCATGGGGAAGTCCGATGGCTTGGTCACACTGTTTAAGATGCGATAGTCCACTACAAGCCTTTTTTGGGGCGTGTCCCGCTTCTTAACAAAGAATACAGGACTGCCCCCCGCTGCCTTGGACTCCCGGATGAAACCGCGCTCCAAATTATGATCTATGAACTCTTTGAGTTCCTGCAGTTCGTCCTCAGACATGGAATACAGCTTTCCTTTAGGCAGCGCCGCCCCCGGCAGCAGGTCAATTTTGCAGTCATATGGTCTGTGGGGGGGCAGCCTGTCTGCCTCCTTCTCGCAGAAAACCTCCAAAAATTCTGCGTACTTGTGGGGAATCGCTTGCAGCGTGCCTAGCAGCAGCTGTGACTCCTCTTCCTCTCCTTCCTGCCGGGGCACGATGCAGTGTTCAGCACAAAAGGAAGAGCCGAAGGTCAGCTGCCTCTGGTACCAAGCCAGCGTTGGGCTGTGCTTGTCCAGCCAACTCATGCCCAATACAATGGGCGTGTCCGATAGTTGAGTGACGTTGAAGCTGATGATTTCCCTGTGATTCCCAAGCCGCATCACCATTGGTGGCGTCTGCTTCACCACTTGCCCCCCCTAGCAGCTCCCTGCCATCCACCGTGACAACCTGCAGGGGCAGCGTGGCAGGCAGCAACTGTATAGCGTGCCGGTCGACAAAGTCTTGCCCTATAAAGTCCGCATTGCTTCCTGAGTCAATGGTGATTGGCACGTCCATGGTGATTCCATTGGGCAGCTGGAGCGATGCGGTGAGCCTCACTACTGGTTTGGGCGGGAGGGGGTTCACGGGCTGTAAAATCTCTGGGGACTGCTTCACTGACACGTCTGGCTGGGCCCCAGTGCCTCTTCCTCCAGCCAGACATCGTCGTTTCCCTGCTGTGGTTCTCCGTGCTGCGTTGCTGCAGTTACCATTGCTGAGGCTGCAGTGTGCTTGTGGAGCCTCCGGGGACACTCTTTCGCCATATGCTGTGGATCCTCGCAGATATAACACTTCCTGTTCCCTCTAGGAGGCTTCGCTTTCACTGTTGCCGGTGCTAGGGCTCTGGCTGCTGACTGAGCCCTTGCACTTCCAACCTCCATAGGTTCCACCCCTCCTCCTGGTGGATGCGTGGATTGCGCACGCGCTGCTTCTCTGGGAAGGAAGGAGGAGCCCCTGGCTGGTTCGCGCCCGCCACGCCCTTCGTCCCTGCTCCACGGACGTTCTTCCAGCCGCACCCCCACCGCCAGCGCCCTCTGAACGATCTCCTGCGTGGTCCGGGGTCTCTCCCCCCTCGCAATTTCATCTTTAACCGAGCCGTGCAATCCCTCCCAAAACAGGTCTCTTACAGGAGCCGAATCTCTGTCCCATTCCAGGGCACTGACCAAAGCGAAAAAGCGTGCATGGTACTGCCTGACGCTGGCCCTCCCTTGCTTCAGTCCATGTATCTGCTGCCGAGCAAGATCCACGTCAATGCTTGATAAAAAACACCCATCCATCGCTTTAATAAAGGCATCCGCATTTTGGAGCGCCGGATCCCCATCCCTCCACAAATTGCGCAGCCATGCTTTTGCATCTCCATGCAAATGGGACATGATGAATCCCACTTTCTCTTGCTCATCTCTAAAGTCTTTTTTCAGCAGTTGCAGTGCACACATTACATCTGCTCTAAAGTTGGGGTACTGTTGCAGATTCCCATCGAAGTGAGAGACCAGACTGCCTGTTCGTATAGCCAACCCAATTCCCTCCTGTTTGGGTGTCAGTTGCCCTTGCTTAGTAAGCATGTCCAACCTGACCTGGAGATCCCTGCAGGCGGCAGCTGCCTCCTCTTCTCTCTTCCTGGATGCGAGAGCCTCGGCATTCAGTTGTGACACTGCTTCTCTGAGTTCCGCTATCTGCTGCTCAGCCGTCATGTCGTCTGCCGTTCGTGAGCTCGCTAGTAGGCACCTGCTTCTCTCCTCACCTCGAGGCTGTAGATGCCCACAATTAAGAGACGGAGCTTACTCTCAGAGCTGCTTCCAGATCCTAGCTCACAGAGGATCACGCTAGCCAGCGATCATTAAGTAAAAGTCTTTATTGAGTTACAGTTTCCATTCTCAAGCTACTGCGTGCAACTCTACGTCTAGTGGCTAGATCGGCGAAGCTCCGTCTGAGTCTCCGCCCTTTGTGCACCAACTTAATATCCTAGCCCTGCTCCACCTTTTCCGCCTGACTATTCTCCTCTGGGTCCCTCTGCCCCCCGGGGTCTCTTCCTTCCTGGATTCTTCTGACGCCGACCCCCCGGACCCTCCTGTCTCCTTGCGCCGGGCTTTAGGACCTGGCTCTCTTTCAGGGCTGCCTACTGCGTCACTTTCCTGTGCATTTGAACTTGGCGCGCGCGCCCAACCTTCCACTTTCCGTCTGACCGTTTCTTCGCTCCCCGATGGAGGTGTGGCCCCTCCTGACTCATGCCCTCCCCCCTGTTGTGAGCTGCCATCGCTTAATCCCTGGCTCCCTTCCTCTTCCCTGCTCTCTGGCGGTGACGCTGGTCCCGATTTCCAACTGCTCTCCTCTGAGTCCCCTCTGGCTCTATCTTGCTGGGGTGTCCCCCTAGGCTCCCCCCTTGCCCTGGCCACTGGTGCTCCTTTCTGTGAATCTTCCGATTCAATGGAAAGACTCGGAGATCTCGGGTCGTCGTCATCACTCATCTTTTCTTCTGCCTCCTCCCCCTCGCTCTCTGTTTCCTCCCTTGCCCTTGCCTCTGCTCCTGAACCCCTGACAGTTATGTTATGGATAGGGCTAGGTTTAGGGTTCGGGTTAGGGTAAGTGTTAGGGTTAGGGTTAGGGTTAGGGTTAGGGTAAGGGTCAGGGTCGGGGTCAGGGTTAGGGTTAGGGTTAGGGTTAGGGTTAGGGTTGGGGTTGGGGTAACAGTTAGGGTTATGGTTATGTTATGGATAGGGCTAGGGTTAGGGTTAGGGTAAGTGTTAGGGTTAGGGTTAGGGTTAGGGTTAGGGTTAGAGTTAGGGTTATGGTTAGGGTATGGGTCAGGGTCGGGGTCAGGGTCAGGGTCAGGGTCAGGGTCAGGGTTAGGGTTAGTGTTAGGGTTAGGGTTAGGGTTAGGGTTAGGGATAAGTTTACGGTTAGGGTTAGGGTTAGGGTTAGGGTCAGTGTTGGGGTTAGGGTTAGGGTGAGGGTTAGGGTTAGGGTTAGGGTTAGGGTTAGGGTTAGGGTTAGGGTTAGGGTTAGGGTTAGGTTTAGGCTTAGGCTTAAGCTTAGGCTTAGGCTTAGGCTTAGGGTTACAGTTAGGGTTTAGGTTAGGGCTAGGGTTTGAGTTAGGGTTAGGGTTAGGGTTAGGGTTAGGTTTAGGTTTAGGTTTAGGGTTAGGGTTAGGGTTAGGGTTAGGGTTAGGGTTAGGGTTAGGGTTAGGGTTAGGCTTAGGCTTAGGCTTAGGGTTTGGGTTCGGGTTCGGGTTAGGGTTAGGGTTAGGGTTAGGTTAAGGGTTAGTGTTAGTGTTAGCGTTAGTGTTAGGGTTGGGGTTAGGGTTAGGGTTAGGGTTAGGGTTAGGCTTAGGGTTAGGGTTAGGGTTAGGGTTAGGGTCAGGGACAGGGTCAGGGTCGGGGTCAGGGTCAGGTTTAGGGTTCGGGTTAGGGTTAGGGTTAGGGTTAGGGATAAGTTTACGGTTAGGGTTAGGGTTACGGTTAGGGTTAGGGTTAGGGTTAGGGTTAGGGTGAGGGTGAGGGTGAGGGTTAGGGTTGGGGTTAAAGTTAGGGTTTAGATTAGGGCTAGGGTTTGGGTTAGGGTTAGGGTTAGGGTTAGGGTTGGGGTTGGGGTTACAGTTAGGGTTATGGTTATGGTTATGTTATGGATAGGGCTAGGTTTAGGGTTAGGGTTAGGGTTAGGGTAAGTGTTAGGGTTAGGGTTAGGGTTAGGGTTAGGGTTAGGGTAAGGGTCGGGGTCAGGGTCAGGGTCAGGGTTAGGGTTAGGGTTAGGGTTAGGGTAAGGGTTAGGGTTAGGGTTAGGGTCAGTGTTGGGGTTAGGGTTAGGGTAAGTGTTAGGGTTAGGGTTAGGGTAAGGGTCAGGGTCGGGGTCAGGGTCAGGGTCAGGGTCAGGGTTAGGGTTAGGGTTAGGGTTAGGGTTAGGGTCAGTGTTGGGGTTAGGGTTAGGGTTAGGGGGAGGGTTAGGGTTAGGGTTAGGCTTAGGCTTAGGCTTAGGCTTAGGGTTACAGTTAGGGTTTAGGTTAGGGCTAGGGTTTGGGTTAGGGTTAGGGTTAGGGTTAGGGTTAGGGTTAGGGTTAGGGTTAGGGTTAGGATAAAAAAATTCCTTCCAGTAGCAGCTTAAAGACCAACTAAGTTAGTTCTTGGTATGAGCTTTCGTGTGCATGCACACTTCTTCAGATACACTGAAACAGAAGTTGCCAGATCCTTCTATAGGGTTAGGGTTAGGGTTAGGGTTAGGGTTAGGGTTAGGGTTAGGGTAAGGGTAAGGGTCGGGGTCAGGGTCAGGGTCAGGGTCAGGGTTAGGGTTATGGTTAGGGTCAGTGTTGGGGTTAGGGTTAGGGTTAGGGTTAGGGTGAGGGTGAGGGTTAGGGTTAGGCTTAGGTTTAGGCTTAGGCTTAAGCTTAGGCTTAGGCTTAGCCTTAGGCTTAGGGTTACAGTTAGGGTTTAGGTTAGGGCTAGGTTTTGGGTTAGGGTTAGGGTTAGTGTTAGGGTTAGGGTTAGGCTTAGGCTTAGGGTTCGGGTTCGGGTTAGGGTTAGGGTTAGGGTTAGGGTTAGGGTTAAGGTTAGGGTTAGGGTTAGGGTTAGGGTTAGGGTTAGGGTTAGGGTTAGGTTAAGGGTTAGTGTTAGTGTTAGTGTTAGCGTTAGTGTTAGGGTTGGGGTTAGCGTTAGGGTTAGGGTTAGGGTTAGGATTAGGGTTAGGGTTAGGGTTAGGGTTAGGCATAGGCTTAGGGTTCGGGTTCGTGTTAGGGTTCGGGTTCGGGTTCGGGTCGGGTTAGGGTTAGGGTTAGGGTTAGGGTTAGGGTTGGGGTTGTTGTAACAGTTAGGGTTAGGGTTATGTTATGGATAGGGCTAGGTTTAGGGTTAGGGTTAGGGTAAGTGTTAGGGTTAGGGTTAGAGTTAGGGTTAGGGTTAGGGTTAGGGTTAGGGTTAGGGTTAGGGTTAGGGTTAGGGTAAGGGTCGGGGTCGGGGTCAGGGTCAGGGTTAGATTTAGGGTTGGGGTTAGGGTTAGGGTTAGGGTTAGGGTTAGGGTTAGGGTTACAGTTAGGGTTAGGGTTAGGGCTAGGGTTAGGGTTAGGGTTAGGGTTAGGGTAAGGGTTAGGGTTAGGGTTAGGGTTAGGGATAAGTTTACGGTTAGGGTTATGGTTAGGGTTAGGGTTAGGGTTAGGGTTTTGGTTAGGGTTAGGGTTAGGGTTAGGGTTAGGGTTAGGGTTAGGGTTAGTGTTAGTATTAGTGTTAGTGTTAGGGTTAGGGTGAGGGTGAGGGTTAGGCTTGGGGTTAAAGTTAGGGTTTAGGTTAGGGCTAGGGTTTGGGTTAGGGTTAGGGTTAGGGTTGGGGTTGGGGTTACAGTTAGGGTTATGGTTATGTTATGGATAGGGCTAGGGTTAGGGTTAGGGTTAGGGTTAGAGTTAGGCTTACGCTTAGGC